>NC_060140.1:337044421-337088868 GCF_021461385.2 Schistocerca piceifrons
AGGGATGGAATAGGGGAAACAGGAATGATGCTGAAATGGGCAAAAGAATGTGTTACATGGTTGTAAGGGAAACTGGATAAGAGAAAAAATATGTGTAAGAAATATGTAAAGACAAGCAAAAACATGAATAGGTCCACAAAAATACGCACAGATAGATGAAGATATGCACAAATACATAAAAGTATTCAAAAATGTGTGAGGCCCCATGAAAATATGTAACGATGTACACAAATATGTTATGAACATATAGAAATTGGGGGAAAAGGAATGGATGAGGCATGGGTGTACGTGTGTATTGCGCTAAGGTACAAGAGAGGGAAGGGTATGAGTTAGACCTAGGATCAAAAGTTCGTGTGGGCAGCAGGCAGGTGTGGAAAATAACACTCTAAATTACATCATGATGAGGGATGAAGTGGCAATCAATAGCAATAAATATAATTAAACAATGGAAAACTCCAGGTAGGAATATCAATAATATAGGAAAAGATGGATTGATAGTTATCGCAAAGAAGACACACTACGTTGCAGACAGGCATGATTAAAAGACCATTACATAAAGCTTTTGACCATGGCCTTTGTCAGCAAAAGAGAAACACACCCCTCTTCATACACACAAGCAAGCATATATCACGCATGGACAATCACCAACACCAGTATCTCGGGCCAGAATGCAATCATCATGTGGGGGTGCAAGCAGAAATCTGAAGAGGGTGGGGAAGGGGAAGGGATAGCAGTGTATGGGTGGGGGATGAGACAAACGCTGTCTGGCAGAGTGCGCAAGGACCCAGAATGCCAACAAATTCAGTGTCAGTAGGTTGTGGGGCAGGCGGGTGGGGAAGAAAGGAGTGAGAAAGGAGAGGAGCAGAGAAAGATGGGCAGATATATTTATTGGCAGACAGCAGCAAATGGAGAGGGTGGGATATGAGAGGGGAGTTGGGGGGGGGGGGGGGGGAGGGGGGAGGGAGATATGGCAAATTGGGTGGAAACAGTTGGGTGTAGACACAGTACGTTATTGTACTTCGAGACCAGGATTAATTACAGGAATAGAGAATTCTTTGTGCATATTTTTATGTATTTGTGCATATTTTTGTTTATTTGTCAAGTTCTCTGCATTTGTTTTATGTGTCTTTTCTCTTATCCGGTTCCTCTCACAACCATCAACACCTATTTGGCTCATTTCCTCATCAATCCCTGTTTCTTTTACACCATCCCTGCCACAGTAGACCCCTGCTCTATTTTTATGCACCAGTTCAGAAAAGTATCCCTTTCCACGGTTTAACCCCCATCACACATCCTATTTCTTAAATGTTGCCTAAACCATGGAACTCCCCCTCCCCCCCCCCCCCACACCACCTCAATGGTCCAACCATAAAATTCCTTTCTCTTTACCCCATCCCTCCCTTCACAATGACCTTCATCTTTTCAGGTTCTGCCGTCCCTGGCCTTCATAAACATGGAACTACAAAAATGCATCTTCATGGCACAGTCATCCCGGAACCACCTCTGTTCCCTCCGCAAGATACTGCTAATGTGCAATCCCTGCGGAACCACCTCTGTTCCCTCTGCAAGATACTGCTAATGTGCAATCCCTGCATTATACATATCACAGCCCTGAAGGCGAATCCCCTTGCACTCCAGCACCTGGAGGAGCTGTACGGATATCACCTCCATAAGTTTTCCAACCTCTTGATATCCTCCTGCTGCCTTGTAGCACCACTATCCAACCCATATCCAAGTGTTCCTCCTCCTCCATCCCTCATAGCACCTAAAACCTGCCTAGCTGGCCTTTTCAACTTGCTACAACCCTCAAAACTGTCTATCAAAACCCCACCAAATCTAGGGCCAAAATATTCCTGTAATATTCTTGTTAACCTTTCCACCAAAACCTCAGTTCCACAGAAGTTTAGTCCTATCCAAAGGCCTCAGCTTTAGCCTTACACCCAAATTTAACCATGCTGGACTTGTCAAAGACTCCCCCCCCCCCCCCTCTCCTTCTTCCAATCCTTGTTATGGAATCACTTCTTTCCCGCCAATCTCTCAATCAAACCACCCGAATTCCAACATCGTACTTTGCCTCACTCAATCCATACCACCATCCAATGGTGATCCTTCCTCTCTCCAACTTAACCACCCTCTGGTTACCTTCCAGGAATTCCTTACCTCCAATTTGGCCTCAACATCCTTCTCCAGGTCCCTTCCTCAGAACACCAACCTTTCAGAAGGAGAAAAAATAGCCATACACAACCTCATAACAAACCCTGACCTAGTCATACTACCAGCAGAAAAAAGTTTCACCACTGTTGTTATGAATCACAGTGACTAACTGGCAGAAGGATCTGCTAATTACCTGCTTTCTTCACCTATAAATGCTGCAAGAGTGATCCCATCCCATATGTCCAACACAACCTCCAACCCCTGCTCAAAGCCTTAGGCCCTTCCCAGAATCTCTCCCCTGAATCCATTTCCCTCCTCACCGCTATGACACCTTGCACACCCAATTTCTACTTGCTTCCAAAAAGCCATAAAACCAACAATCCTGGATGCCCCATTGTGGCTACTTTTAGTGCAAACACTAAAAGAATTCCATCCTTCGTTGACCAACACCTCCAACCAAGTGCCCTTAATATAGCCTCCCACATGAAATATACCAACCACTTCTTTCAGTGACTCTCCACCATCCCCATCCCTTTACCTCCTGGATACCAACCCTTCACTGTTTGTGCTACCTCTTTATACCACCAACATTCCCCATGCTGTGGTCTTACCACTATTGTACACTACTTTTCCCATCATTCTTCAGACTCCCAAACCCACTACCTTATATGCCTTATTCACTTCATGTTAACCCACAACTAATTCTCCTTCAAAAGGTAGGTATACAAACACCCGTGGCACAGCCATGGATACCTGCATGGGATCCTCCTATGCCAACCTATTCATGGGTCATCTAGAAGATACTTCCTAGCTTCCCAAAACAATGAAACCCTCATGGGGTTCTGGTTCACTGATTATATCTTCATGATCTGGACTCAGGGCCAAGACACCCTGTCTTCATTCCTTCACAACCTCAACACTTTCCTTTCCATCTCCTTTCCCCTGTTCCTCCTCAAGCCAACGTGCCACCTTCCTAGATGTTGACCTCCTCCTCTTTGATGGCTCCTTCTGCACCTCTGTCCACATTAAACCCACCAACCATGAACACTACCTGTATTTTGACGGTAGTTATCCCTTTCACACCCAAAAATCCTTACCCTACAGCCTGGCCACCTGTGGATGTTGTATCTGCAGTGACAAAAACTCTCCTGACCAGTATGCTAAGGGTCTCACCACGGCCTTCACTGGCCCTGTCAGCAAACAGATCACCTGTGCCATTTCTCGTCACACATCCAATCCTCAAACCCCCCCTCCCCCCCAAGAACCAGTCACAAAGGAGTGTCCCCTTTGTCACCCAACACCACTCCAGACTGGAATGACAGAACCACATCATTCATCATCAGGGTTTTGATTACCTATCATTGTGCCCCGAAATGAGGGACACACCTCATGACATCCTTCCCATCCCTCCTAAAGTGGTGGGCTGTCACCCACCCACCTTCACAATGTCCTAGTCCATCCCTATGCTACTCCCAATCCCAGCCCTTTGCCACAGGAATCATTACTCAGTGGAAGATACAGGTGCAAGACATGTCGAATCTAACCACCCAACACTTCGTATTCCAGTCCTGTCACAGGCTTATCCTACCCCATCAAGGGCTGGGCCAGCTGTGTATGCAGTCATGTCATATACCAGTTTTGTGGCAATCACTGCATAGCTTTTTATATTGGTATAACAATCTAAGAGCTGTCCAGCAGGGTGAATGTTCACTGCCAGATCATGAAGATATCATTAGTGAACCAGAACCACACTAGGGTTTCAGTGTTTTGGGAGGCTAAGAAGCCTCCTCTAAATGGCCCATGAACAGGCTGGCATAGGAGGCCCCCAAAGTCAAGAGCAAAGTAGCCTACCTGTGGCACAACACACAGCTTGACATAACATGCTTGATTTCAATGGCTGTTTCACTATCCAAGCCATTTGTATCCTCCCCTTCACCACTAGATTTATTGAACTTCACAGATGGAAGTTATCCTTACAACAAAGTCTCTGATCCCATATCTATCCCAGCCTGAACGTACGGTAACACGCTGTCACCACACCCTCCACCAACAGTTACCATCCTCTCTGTTGGATCGCCTCCTACTCATTCTTGTTTCCCACACTCTTTGTTTGCCACCACCTTCCAACGCACACTTCGATCTTTCCCAGCTCCTCTCCTTTTTGCTCCGTTTTCCCCCACCTTCTTACCCCATAACCACCTGAGGCTGTGCCTGTTGGCATTCTAGTCCCTGCACATTCTGCCGAATTACACTCTTCTCCCTTCCACCTGTACAATGCTATCCCTTCCCCTTCTCTGCCCCCTCCAGGCTGCTGCCTCCATTCCACATGATAGCTGCATTCTGGTCCAAGCTGCTGGAGTTGAAGGTCATGTGCGCATGAGGTGTGCTTGCTTGTGTGGCTTGTGTGAATGAATGGTGTGTGTTTCTCTTTCTTTTTCTGATGAAGGCTGTGGCTGAAATCTCATGTGTTAATGTATTTTATTTGTGCCTGTCTGCAACTAAAAGTCTCATCGTTACAGTAAGTAGCAATCTATCTTTTCCTACATTCATGATGTATGTCATAGAGGGATCAGTAAAAAAGCCAAAGAAAAATTTGGAGAAGGAATTAAAGTTCAGGCAGAAAAATAAAAAAACTAATGACATCGTAATTCTGTCACAGACAAGTAATGTGACATCCTCCTCTAGCATTACTTCAGTACTACAACAGTAGTTGTCGATACTGGTATTATTTTTCGAATTTTGAACAGGGTACCTCAGTTACTTTTCTGAGAATCTGCATATAATTTTATATACAGTATGTTCTATTTCAAGCTAAAACTTATGAAGAGGAATTATTTTATAAAATATTTTAGTTTCAATGTTATAATCGATAGGTACTAGTTCTTAAAGTTTTTTTTTTTTTTTTTTTTTTTTTTTTTTGGAAACGTTTGAAATTATGAATTATTTGCACACTTTTTCCTGTTCCGTTTACTATGTTTATTTCTGTATTCATTTATGAAATGATAATTAAAATAAATAATGTAATGAAAACTAGTAGGAATTCATTTGTTAAGGAAAGATGTAAACCCTTTGGAATATTGTTTTTTCCGCAGAGTGTGAGAGTTGTAAGCTTGCCTGTGATGTGATCAAATGTATTTTTGTATAATAGGTGTGAACAATGTAATTTTGTCTTTGTTAATGTGAAAAATCAAAATACTGTATGATATACTATAATTTAAGAAAGTCAGTGGAAAATATATTTACATACAAAATTCTGCAACAACAATCTTCCAGTTTATCTAGTTCAACCAACTGTGAGGACCTAATGTTAAATTTTCAACTTCAAGAATCAGACCCCTACACACGAAGAACCTGAGCCATCTCAACATGCCAAGCAAAGTAAACTTGAAAGTTTATTGTAATCTTTGCTCCTCTCAAATCTTCATAAAATACTGCTTATTAATTACTTGGACTGGGCATTGTTTAATGTGGACGTTTAGATGGAAGAATGAAAGAGAGGGGGGATTATAGGCAGGAAAGGACTTGGAAGTGCAGCTGAACGGAATGGTCAATGAGGATAGAAGAATGACATTAACAAAACCAAAACAATGGTAATGGAATGTAGTCGAATTAAATCAGACGATCAGAGGGAATTAGATTACAAAACGAGATTCTAAAGGTAGTAGGTGAGTTTTGCTATATGGGCTGTAAAATAGCTCATGATGGTTGAAGTAGAGAGGATATAAAATCTAGATTGACAATGGCAAGGAAAATGATTCTGAAATAAAGAAATCTGTTAACAAAAAATATAAATTTAAGTGTTAGGAAGCCTTTTCTGAAGGTATTTGCTTGGAATGTACCATGGTATGGAAGTGAAATGTGGACACTAAACAATTCAGTCAAGAAGGTAACAGAATCTTTTAAAATGTGGTACTACAGAAGAATGCTGAAGATTAGATAGGCTGATCACATAAATAATAAGGAGGCACTGAATAGAATTTGGGAGAAAAGAAATATGTCACTTAGCTTGACTAAAACAAGGGATCAGTCAATAGGATACATTCCGAAACATCAAGGAATCATCAGCTTAATATTTGAAGGAAGTGTGAGAGGGGAGGGAGGGTGGATAGGTGGGTGGGGGTGGGATGTAATAATTACAGAGGGAGGGTAGGAGATAAGTACAGAAGCGGGTTCACATGGATGTGGGTTGCAGTAGTTATTCGGAGATAAAGCAGCTTGTACAGGACGGAGAGCCGCATAATCCAGTCCTCAGACTGAAGACCACAACAACGAGAGAGTAGAAAATGTAGTTGAGATGGAAGGCAAGAATTCAGAAGCAGGCAAACAAAGGGAAGGGAAAACAGTAGGTGAACGTGGACTGGGGGGAAAAGAACAAAAAGGGTAGCAACCTGGTACAATTTTGCAGACAGCAGTATTTAAACATTGCTAACACTTTGTTTAAGAATTATGGAAGGAGGTTACGTTTGTGGAAAAGAGCTGGAGACACTGGAAGGTTTCTGATAGATTATATAATGGTGACAGAGAGATTTTGAACTGCAAAATTTTTCCAGAGGCACATGTGGACTCTGAGATTGCTGAGAGTTTCAAAGGAATCACTGAGCAATGACTGGCTGAAAATAGGGGAGAAGCATGCAACAGAAGATGGATTAGTAGCTTTCAGAGATGAAATGATCAAATAAGGAAAAAGGCAAGGTCCAGCAACAATACTTGGTCAACACATGAGATGTTGAATATATAAAATTATGAAATACAATTGCTGGTCAATACCTGCCTTTTAAAGAAATGTTGGTTCTGACAATGGACATGTATAAAATTACACACATTATCCTAGTTTTTGGAACAAACAGTTCCTTCCTTTGGGAGGAGAGAGGATGGATGAGGAAGGTTACTCAGACCCAAAAATGAGGGAGACCTACCTGTAGTGAGCATGTGAGGAATACTTGTACTGGCTGAATGACACAGACACAACTTACAACACATGAACCACCCTCACTGTTTCATTACAGCCAGTATCTCTCTTTCTTTTCAGACTTCTTGCAGCATCACAAATTACGAATGGTGACAATGCTGTCTTTTTGGCCTGAATGATGAGAGGCAAACATTCATATTTCAACATTTTAATATATTTCCAATATTTATGTAAAAGTGTTGTTTCTTCAATTCATGAGAAACTGAAGGGTATTGTAACAATGCAGTACCATTTACTACATTTGCAGAAAACCTTCACAATGCCAGACAATGCAGTAGTTTAATTGAAGAGCAGCAATTACGATAAGCTTGCACCATTTTATCAATAGATTTTATCAACATATTTTGTTAGACCAGTGAAATAATCATTGTTTGTAAGCAATTTGTTAGTACTGTACTTGTCTATCGAAAGATACAGTTTGTATTTTGTATTCCACTTGTACTAATCACTTGGTGACAACAATTTTCTGTAAAGAGAATCTGAATACACTGAAATGCAAGACATGACTGTTGTAGGAAAAGGATTGTGTGTGGGGGCAGGGGTCACCATTCCTTATTTTCTGAAGAAATTTATTTATCTTTTGAAACAGAGGACTACCTACTGTTATTAAGCTCCCAGCTCGAGATCCATATACTTGAGTCTCAAGGGGAGAAAGAGTTACAAAGAGACAAAAAAATAGCCTTGGTGATGAACAGCTCTACTTCCTGCGACACTTTAGCCTCATTTTCCCAACTCAAATCCAATGTCTTCCTTGGTATTAAACTCCATCTCATTGAAACTCATATCCAAAAGTCAATCCTTTTTAAACCAATCAAAAAGCAATAACACCTCAACTTCAAAAGCTGCCACATCAACTGCTCCCTTCTCTACAGTACAACTACAATAAATGTATCTGCTGCACACCAAATCTCTCAACGTCTATACCAACCTCCCTCAGGCTTTGTTCTTGCACACCTATCCTAAAACCAAAGGAAAAGAAAGGAAGAGTAGGGTTTAATGCTCTGTTGATGAAAAGGTGATTGGAAATTATTAGCTCTGACTGGGGATGGATAGAGAATAAAATTTCCCATGTTATTTCAAAGAAACCAGTCCGGCATTCACCTTAAGTAATTTTGGGGAAATTGGGGAGAACCAAAGTCATAAGAGATGGAGAAGCTTTTCCCTCACCTCTGACTAACCCAGTCCCTTTTTTTTTTTTTTTTTTTTTTTTTTTTTTTTTTTTTTTAAAAAAAAAAGAGTTACACTGGCATCAAATGTTTCAATACATTACCTTGCAAAGGATATCACTCACTCAAATGAAGGCCTTTACCTGATACCCTTCCCTCACTACCCATTGTCACCTTCTGCTACCCTCTAACCTCTTTAACATCCTTGTCAAGCCATATGACGTACCCAGGCTAATATCCAACCAAGTTCCTACTCATACCATGTTTTTTATTGTAAAACTGTCCCATATATCCACCCCCTATCACTTATGCCAGAGATATCATTATCAAATCCTACAACATCAAAGGCATAGCAACATACTAAACATCCTTGTCGTTTATCAGTTAATGTGTATTCACTGCATTGCTTTTTACCATACTAGCCCAAATATAAGCTGCACTTTTTCTTAAAAATTTGGTCACATAAATTAGGGCATGTCGTATCTGTACAACACTACAAATACTATATTTATTTTGTATCAAAGAAACTTCAACTGCAGTGACTGTCCCATAAATTCAAATAACCAAGTAACTAGTGTTTAGAAATTAATCAATGTACATACGGCAAAAAAATATATAACTGTCTTTAATTATTGGCATTTCACTTAGGTGGTGATTATTTCTGTGTCCACAGTTCTGTTATTTTACATGACAGGGCAGGCACATTTTTTCTGTAATTAAAGAGAAAATTTTATTTTCACCAATGAATAACATCAATAGAAAATCATCAACAAACTTCAGAATTCAGTACAGTTATGACGCAAACTTAAAATCCACAGATTTTTGTAATTTGAAGAGCACATCTAATAGAGAAGCTGACAAAATGTGAGACATGGATGAATCTAATGCGTGGCATCTGACTGCATTGGAGTATAAACTGGAAAACTGATGTTTCATCAAAGAACCATGCATGTGGCACAAAGCCAAAAAATATCGTGAGAGTTCTTTCCTTTACACAAGATTAGAGGAAATGCAAGGTACCTAACTCCCGACAAAGAATTCAAGTAAAAGCTTTGGAAATTGCGAAGAACATACCACAGACGGTATTCTGTGGGGATATCAGATTGTGATGCAGATTTATGCACAGAAGTTGTCCCACTATTTGAAGAAGTAGTTTATTAGCACAAAGACTGCTAAAATATTTTACCAAGACTCTCAACAACTTCCAGTGGCATGTAATGTTATACTCATACCCTCTACACCAGATTGGCATCCCTCCTTTTGGACATGCCAAGCAACAAGACAGTGGACTTCAAGGGGGCAAAAAGTGTCGCATTAAGAACAACTGAAATAATAATAATAATAATAATTACTTCAATATTACCAGTTAATGCAGAGGAAGGAAAGCTGCTGCCTATTGCCACTCTGAAGCATATATATTTGCCTAAAGCAAATTTTTCTGAAGGTTTAGTGACTTGTGCTCAAGAAAAAGGCTGGATGACAACTGAATTAATAATAGACTAGCTAGCTATTTGGAATCATAGGTCTGGCACACTGCTCAGCAAGAAGTTACGCTAATGTTGTACACATTTCAGGTGACCTTATACCCGAAATGAAGAATGAAACCGTTGCATCAGAGGCAGACCTACTCATTATACCTGGAGGTATGACGTCTAAACTGCAGGTGCTTGATATCACAACAATGCCAACTGAAAGATCATTTCCAAAAACATTATTTGATTAGCTTTTACAGGGGGGTCATGCTCTCACTCCGTCTGGCAAGACTGAAAAGCCATCTGTCAACCTTATGTGTAAGTGCATTCTTCATGGCACAAAACATCACCAGAGTCTATAATCAAAATGTTGAAGAAGAGCTCTGTAGTGGTAGTGAGGGCAACATATTTTGGGGGCAGAGTGACGAAAATTCAGACAGAGATGAAACAAATATTGGTAGTGAAGTGAGTAGTGACATATGCCCAGGCAGTGACTAGCACTTATCTGCATTATAACATAAAAACTGTAATTAAGAATCACCATATTGTGAACAGTTTTTGTAAATATGTAATGTGACAAATTTCTTCCCCCCTCCTCCCCCCCCCCCTTAAAAAAATTTTTTTGGCTGCAGCTTATATTTGAGCCAATACAGTATATGGCAAACTGAGTGCATAAACAGACACAAAAGAACTGCCTGCCTTAGGTACAAATAACCTGTTACTGCGCATGCTCTCCCATGTGACTCAATGGACATGAGTGCCTGCTACACCAGAGGGACCGTTTCAGTCCTCCCATCCACCCAATACTAGTATCCCTGAATTCTGGAGATAGGAACTTGCTCTCCAACATACTGTTGCATCCTGCAACCCTCCTTGAAAACATCTACATTTTCTCCTTTCCATCTGTTTTTTAAAAAATATCCTTATCTACTGTACTTTTTACATTTTTTCCCTTTATCCCTCTCTCCCCCTCTCATATATCTCTCTTCTCCCCCTCCTTATCACCTGCCTCCTCCTTGGTATTAATTTCACTATCCATTCCATTTATCATTTCTCTTCCTCTCAGTCCATCTTTATTTCTCACTCTTTCTCCTACCAACTCAGGAATGAAGCTGGAACAGTGCTTACCAACATGCTTTTTCACCTCCCACACTCTCAGATGGCTCGTCTTTCATGTCTGTCTCATCTCATTCTCGCAACTGGTGGCCCACTCTCAACTTAGGTGCTAAGTAACTTGCTGCTCCTCCTCAACTCTATGCCTTTTTCCTCTCTGTGGAAGAAACTAACAGGTCTGAAAGCTTGGAATTGTTATTTCACTTTCAAAAATGTCTGACAGCAATCCTGGAATTTCACTTCCTGAGAGTAAGTACTGGACAGCCACTCCGTCTCCTTATCATTTTACCATTAACTGAGAATCAAATTTATTGAAACACAAACAGTTCACAAGCAAAAAAATCTAAAAGTTACCCTCTGCTAAAATATAACAACTGACACAACTAACCTAAAGTATGATGGTGCTGCTCCAGTAGCACGTGCTGCCATCCACACAAGTTGTTCTTCAGGTATTGGAGGAGCCAAGAAGAAGCCTGTATGTTGAACACCCAGGATACTGCTTGGAGACTCATAATTTCGGAAGATATGAAGATCAACTGGCTTTCTATCTGCCAAAACACCCGTAATGAAGAGTCTGTAACCATCCAGAGAAAGATTTTGTTTTTGTAATTTCTGTCTGATTTGTCTGAAACACTGGGCTACATGGACAAAATAAGCAGAAAATACTTTTTATTTCTGATGTCATTGGCAAATTATATTTAACCTCACAATGTTTACTTATTTCTGAAATTTAGTTATATTATTCAATCGGCAGTAATGCACTCATTATTTATTTAAATTATTACGAAGTCAGAGATGTGCTCTCCTTTGAAATAAAATGACATACTACAGTCCCTGAAAATACTACTGTTACTTTTCTTTACTAGTAAATAAAAAAAACAGAATCCTAAATATAGATCTTAAGGAAAAAGTGCTTGGATGTACAAAAAGGAGAATGCAGAAATGTAATAGGAGTTTAAGAGTGAAAACCAACTGATTTAATACAATCCATAGTTTTTTCCCTAATAACATAAATACTTTATTTCCTTAATCTCATCTGTATGGTATAATTATTTTATAGGTATGTTGTACAAGCCACACACACACAAACACAATGCAATATTAAAAGTATTGTATTTCTCAGCATAGTTAATACAGGTAGCAGCTGACAAGAAAGTAAACATAATTTATGTATCACTTCAAACAGATCTTGTAAAAGACATATCATCATCATCATCATCATCATCATCATGTGATGGAATAATTACTCTGTATGACAACCATGTGCTGGAAAATGAATATAATGTAATGTATAAGAGAACTAATATTGGTTATAGCCCACAGGCTGTGTACAAAAGAAATGTCATGGATAATTTTTAAATCTCCTTTAATTTTTTCTCAGACAAAAGTTGGGAAGTGAGGACTTCTTCCTATTGTACTCACTTCGACTGTTGCTTGCAAAATGGTTGAAGGTATGTATATTGTGCTCTACATACTTTCTCATTTATTGAATAATAATAATAATAATAATAATAATAATAATAATAATAATAATAATAATCTTTTTTTGTTAAATATGCATGCAATCATTTTCAGAATTCCTTTGCCAAGAATAGATTAATTTTGTTGTTGGAGTTCTACGTAAGAAATCCATTTATCAGGACTGTGCACACATTGTTTGACAGCACAATTATCAATAACTTTTTGTGTCGTGTACATACAAAATTGAACGTGTGCATTCTTTTTTATGAAGTCCCATTCAATACTCATTACCTCTTTTATGTGGAAATCATTACAGCATTTTCACGATCAAGATGCTTTTAAATAATGATGTGCAACAGCCACCAGAGCATGATCCACCAAAAAGCACAGATAAAGAGCAATGGTACAGAAAGTGCAATGAAGCTGATGAAATACAATATATGATCATAAATTCCAATTTGATGCATGTTAATGTAGTAATCGCATCATGTCTTTGCATTTGTGATGTGCCTTTTCTGAAGCAACCCTATCTTAATGCATTGCATTCTTTTTAGCAGATTTAGTATTTCTTTCACTTTTTATTCTGCTAGTAATTAAGGATATATTACACATTGAATAAGCACTGACAATGCCTATAACGGGCAGTCAAATGGAAACGAGACTCAAACATAATCACTCTGGCTGTTAACACATTTATCCCAAGTGAGACAACATGGCCAATGTCATGGAAAAATATTTTCAGTTGCTTACAGAACCAACTACAAGCAGGTGCGTACACCTTCATCCAAATCAAATCAGCAGCCACAAATGTGTTTCTTCAGGGCACAAAAAATATGGAAACTGAATGGAGAGATCGGGAATGTGTAAGGGCTTCCCAGCGAAACTTTTCCAGCATAGTCAAAACAATCTGGGCAACTTGTGCTCGCCCATTCCATAGGCAATTGCAAACATTTTTCATTAAGGTACTGACCATCTTGTCTCACACTGGGATGAATGTGTTAAGAGTTAAGTTCACTGCTTTTCAAATAATAAACAGTTTACAAACTTTTTTCCATGTATCATGTTTTCATTTCACTGCCTTTTTATAGTGCATTCTTATCCTCTAAAAAATTTATAAATATGTGGTGTGCTATTACTAAAAAAATCTTCTGATTGGGACTAGTGTTCAGCAATCTATGTGCACAGTTAATGAGTGGGACGCACAGTTCATATGCATATAGTGCATAACAGGAAAGGAAAGAGGAGAAAAGCTGTACATGTTTTAATACTAAATTTCACAAAACTAGGTACCTTCCAAATTGAATTTGCAGTTTTCGAAATGCAGCTGTGAGACAGACAAAACGTAATGTCAGCAGGTTTGGAGACTGAAAAATATCTTTGGTTTTGTTCTGTCACAGCACTCTTTGTTGCTAGTATAAAACGGATTCCATTTAATGGCACTATTAGATGAAAGTCAAAACATAAAAACTAAGTGAAAAACTTCCATTCTCAGGCTATATATGACATTATCCATTGGTTGGCTATACCATCAGTACCATAAAACTTCAATTTATCTAGCAGAATACTGTGAGTTACAATACCTTAGCAATTGCCTACAAATCCAACAGCAGAAAATAAGCAAAGAGACAAGATCAAAGTGAAAAATTCAGTAGCATCTCGAGGATTTGCAAATAAACTTACTTCACAATCTACTCTATGGTCAACAGCAAGGCTGGATTGGGTGATGATTAAGATATCACAGGCTGATATAAGAACACAAATAAATATCAACATAACAGCACACAACATTGTGCAACTAAACAAACATAACAGCAAGATCAGTTGCGCACACTCCACTGCATGCAGTTAGTTTCGTATTACATGGATCATTTTGCATGATAAATTGTAATGTAGAATTAATCATTTTACATTCACATTGCAAATCAATTAGTAAACATGGCTACATGCTGACATTTATAATCTCTCTCTCTCTCTCTTCATTCTACTTTTCTTTCTTTTCCTTTTTTAAAAACAGATGTGAGTTGGTAATTCCCATCCACCACCTTTCACACATTACAGTAACAGAAATTCTTCTATGGAATGGGAAGTGTTGTCAAGGAGAAACCTTCTCAGTTTGCTTTCATTATTTACTTTGTTTTTTGTCAGACATCTTATATCACTGGGTAAGTGATCAAGAACTTTGGAGCAGCATTAAGCACTCCTTTTCATTCTAAACACAACCTTAATGCAGACTAATGAATGTCATTAGTAATTCTCGTATTTTAATTATCTCCATCATTGTTCCTTTTGAAATGTAGTGGATTATTTACAACAAACTTCATGAGGGAACAAATATACTGTGAAGCAGTAGTCAGAATGCCCAACTCCTTAAACAGATGTCTACAAGATGATTGTAAGTGAGCAGCACAAATTATTCTTATTTTTATTCTTATACAGGGTCCGACAGTCAAATCTTCATTTTTTAAATAAGTGTAAAATAAACATGGATGCAGATATCAAAATTTTATTCATACAATCTTATTCTACATTAAAAAGCATCTAAGAAACATCAGCATATTTTTTTCATTGTTCAAAAATAACATCAACAAGATGGCATCCTTCTCAATCGTGGCATTCTCGCAGGTGATTTCCGAAGCTGTCCATCACATGACGGAGCATACCCTGAGGAATTCTCTCGATTTCCAGCCGGATTCTTGCTTTGAGATCACCAATGTTATGAGATCTTTCTTCGTACACTTTGGCATAAGGTAACCCCATAAGGAAAAAATCACAAGCTGTAAGGTCAGGTGAATGGAGGGGGCAAGCAATCGCTCCATTCTTGGAAATCACCTGGATAGGAAAAACTTCATTGAGAACATTAATGCTCACACGGTCTGTCATATATAGGTAACAGAATTACAACAGTTCATGGAAGTTTCTATTATAAAATGGAACTATACTTACACATCAGTCTATAATTCATTAATTGTACATCCAGCAGCTTTCCCTCATGTGAAAAACTGGTTGAAAGCTCCAATTTTTTGTGTAGTCGTAGCATTTTTTAAAATAATGCTTAAACTGCCATTTTCTGTGTTCTGAGTGTCATTTGCTTTTGTAAGTGTTGCCATCTTCCTCGGTTTTTGTTTATAGTTGCTTTTTGTTTCACTGTAAGTGTGTCGACGTCAGGTGGGCACATGAGAAAGTGAGAAAGAGAGTTTTCACTTTTTTTTAGATTTTGTTATTGTTGTTATATACTGGAATATTTGTATATTATATTACCAATTAGTGTAAATAGTGAGTGGTTAGTCACATACACTTTGTCATTTAGTAGTAGCTTCTTTTCTGCCTTTCTTTTGTATATCTGATAATTTTCTTCTAAAGTCAGCAGGTAATTATTCCAATTATTTCCATGTCTTCGTCTATTGTACAAGGCCTATAATTAATCTCTCTTGAATTTTCTGCACAAGTTGAGTGGCATGTGCCACATTTCCATGATCTGATATAGTCTTTGTATCGAGTGTTCTAAATCTGCATCAAATATGTGGAAAAAAGAATTCATGTCGCAACAGCATCCACTGGATGACTAATACCTACAATCCACGGATGAATAACCTCTTAGAACACTTTAATACGATGTTGGCAGACACGCTGTAGATGTACATAGATGTTGAAGAGAGAGGCTGGGATATAATACAGTCCACTGTGACATTTGCATACAACACAGCAAAATAATACACCACAGATTTCAAGTAATCCTTTCTACTCCATAGTCACAAGGCTGAAACAATAACAATTTCCCATTTCAACTGGACAGTACTCAGGATGACTACACGAAACCTCATCACCAAGACTGAACAATCAAGGCAGCTGGCTCAGATACAGACCCTGGACACCCAGTACAAAAACCAAGAGCACTATAATACGAAGCACTAGTGAGTGAGTTACATCCTGGCAGATATGGTATGGATTTTTGTGCCCACATGGAAAGTGCGACTATAGGGAAATCTACTAAAGTGTTGCTTTTGGGTGTATCATATCCTTTGTTGCTTGTTGAACACCACATACAAAGTTGAGGATTATGAGTATTCATCAAGGAAACAAAAGCCAGCGACATCATCCATGGCCTGTATATGAAGCCCTATTACACTCCAGAGGTGCCAGCCAACAATGGGAGGTTGATGGAAACAAATGACTCGATGATAATGAAGCTTCGATGGGAGGGGCTATCTTCCATGTTCACCACAGTGAAAACAATGCAGCAACATAACCAGAATGTGAGGACCCACCAGTGCCACGACACAGAAGACAAGTGACAAGATCTAAATTCAGAGAGCTGTAAGAGGCTGCAATGAGGACTTCTGTATCAGCAGGTCACAGTGTTCCTCAAGGAGAAGGAGCAATGCCATGATCTCTGGTGCCATCCGTGTGCTGCATTGGTCAGCATCACTGCTTGCCATGCTGCGGGTGGTTCAAAGCCAATCACCAGCAGTTATCTTTTATTTCATATTTATCATTCCTGGAAGGTTCTTAAATATCTTATGATATATTGCTTGTACATATGGAAATTCCAATGGCAGTATTATGAAAAGGATAGATTGTTACTCATCATATGCGGAGATGTCAAGTCACAAGCAGACACGGCAAAAATATTTCACTGTGCCTGTCTAACACTCAATGTTTCCTCTACTTGGTGAGTAGCAATCTATCCTCCTCTTAGTTCAATATAAATACATACAATATTAAACAATCATTGGTTGCTAATATTCTCAGACCTTTGCTATTGTGATGTAATTCAATAATGCACTAATATCAGACTAATAACTTAAACCATGCGTATTTGTTTAAGATGTGCATAAGATATTCATTTGTTCAATCTTGCTGAGGTGGCATGATGTGATCAGAGGAACAATGTCATCTCTACAAAAGTCCTCTTCACTACTTTCTGCAATACACAAGCACAACAGTTCAAGTACTACAAAGTATGTGTTTTATAGTATGTGGACTCTACACAGATATGGAAAACCATTAGTAGAATATGTTTATAAGATAGTACCATGTTCCTGTGATAATATTCATGTTAAATGTTGTCATCAGGAACACATCATGCAAAAGACTGAACAGAATTGTTTAAAGTGTTGTACTGCTATATACCAGCAGCAATTTCCATGTTTGTAGCTGACTACTCATTTCTATTTAAGAATTCCTTATAGAATAAAAAGAATTATTAGAAAGAAACAACATCAATCTACATTTAAAAACACTTCTGATGATGAAACTTCTGGGCAGATTAAAACTGTGTGCCCGACCGAGACTCGAACTCGGGACCTTTGCCTTTCGCGGGGCAAGTGCTCTACCATCTGAGCTACCGAAGCACGACTCACGCCCGGTCCTCACAGCTTTACTTCTGGCAGTATCTCGTCTCCTACCTTCCAAACTTTACAGAAGCTCTCCTGCAAACCTTGCAGAACTAGCACTTCTGAAAGAAAGGATACTGCGGAGACATGGCTTAGCCACAGCCTGGGGGATGTTTCCAGAACGAGATTTTCACTCTGCAGTGGAGTGTGCGCTGATATGAAACTTCCTGGCAGATTAAAACTGTGTGTCCGACCGAGACTCGAACTCGGGACCTTTGCCTTTCGCGGGCAAATGCTCTACCATCTGAGCTACTGAAGCACGACTCACGCCCGGTCCTCACAGCTTTACTTCTGGCAGTATCTCGTCTCCTACCTTCCAAACTTTACAGAAGCTCTCCTGCGAACCCTGCAGTTTCATATCAGTGCACACACTGCTGCAGAGTGAAAATCTCATTCTGGAAACATCCCCCAGGCTGTGGCTAAGCCATGTCTCCGCAGTATCCTTTCTTTCAGGAGTTCTGCAAGGTTCGCAGGAGAGCTTCTGTAAAGTTTGGAAGGTAGGAGACGAGATACTGGCAGAAGTAAAGCTGTGAGGACCGGGCGTGAGTCATGCTTCGGTAGCTCAGATGGTAGAGCACTTGCCCGCGAAAGGCAAAGGTCCCGAGTTCGAGTCTCGGTCGGGCACACAGTTTGAATCTGCCAGGAAGTTTCATATCAGCGCACACTCCGCTGCAGAGTGAAAATCTCATTCTGGAAACATCCCCCAGGCTGTGGCTAAGCCATGTCTCCACAGTATCCTTTCTTTCAGGAGTGCTAGTTCTGCAAGGTTCGCAGGAGAGCTTCTGTAAAGTTTGGAAGGTAGGAGATGAGATACTGGCAGAAGTAAAACTGTGAGGACCGGGCGTGAGTCGTGCTTCGGTAGCTCAGATGGTAGAGCACTTGCCCACGAAAGGCAAAGGTCCCGAGTTCGAGTCTCGGTCGGGCACACAGTTTTAATCTGCCAGGAAGTTTCATACCAGTGCACACTCCGCTGCAGAGTGAAAATCTCATTCTGGAAACTTCTGATGTTGTTCAAATACTTTATATCCATAGGAAGATTGCTAAGAACTATAATAACTGTCTACCTCACTCTTTCCTGTGTCACAGTTGGATTCACTGGAGGGAACTGAAAACTATTTTTTCTTCAAGTATTGTATATTTAAGTATTGCTAATAGCCTTGAAATGCAATGGAAAGTTGACAGCAAATTCCATAAAGGAACACATGTGCCATGAGGCTGTGGTTAATATTTCCAATTGCTCAAACAGATGCCCATCACATTTGTGTTTTGACCCCAATCATCCTTTTAAGGAATGAATACAGTTTGTACTATACAAGCACAGAATGAAATGTATCTGAGACTAACAAAATAACAAATGAAGAAGATAAGAATATGAAGTAAGTTTCATTAGCAGTCACACAGTACATGATTTAATACTATCTAAAATCAAAATCACATCTGATAAAGAGAACCCACAGCTTCAACATGAAAGTATTAATCTCTATTTTCAAGACATAGTACTGTTCCTGCTGCAATAATTTTTAATATCTGATATTAATTCTAGGTTACTTACTGCAGATAATAGCATTTACATACTTTGGATGAGTAATATCTGCCATGACAGTATTTGTGCCTAGGCATTCCTTTAGGATGTTTTCAAGAGGTTCACTACTGTACGGTCGAATTCCCATAAAGGCAGTGTCCTTCATACGCAGGTAAAGTGCTAAACATTCTTTCAAGCTTCTTCCTATAAACAAATGTGCAACATACACAGTTATAGGAAATTAAAAAAGTATTTAATCTGAATCATAGAACATGACATTAATTGTACATTAAATTATAGGCACAAAACACAAAAAAGCTTGAGACAAAGTAATGACAACAGTAGAAAGGGAACAGTCAACTGAAAATATGACCGTTAATGATAACTGATAAATAAAAAAACAACTTCCGGTGGTGTGAGGATTATTTATTTGTACACAACTATTTTCAGTCAGATGGCTATCTTCATGTCAGGGGTAAGGGGGGAGGTTGGGGCAGGGTGGGGGAGGGATAGTAGGATAGCAGTGGGGGACAGTAAAATACTGCTTGCAGGAGCATACAGGGATGAGGTGGAGAGTTAAGGGAACACAGGATATATTGTAGGGAGATTTCCCATCTGCACAATTCAGAAAATCTCGTATTGGTAGGAAGGATGCAGATGATACAGGCTGTGAAGCAATCACTGAAATGAAATATGTTGTGTTGTGCAGCGTGCTCAGTAGCTGGGTGGCCCAGCTGTTTTTTGGCCAGTGACCATTCATGTGGACAGACTGCTTGTTATTACTCATGCCCACATAGAAAACAGCACAATGGTGGCAGCTAGTTTGTAGATCATGATATTGGTTTCATAGGTAGCCCTGCCTTTGACTGGATAGGTAATGTTGGTGGCTGGACTGGAGAAGATGGTGGTGGGAGGACATATGAGACAGGTCTGTCACAGGCCTATGAGCCATGAGGCAATGGGTCGGGGTAGGGGTTGTGTAGGGATCAAAAAACGGTTCAAATGGATGTGAGCGCTATGGGACTCAACTGCTGAGGTCATTAGTCCCCTAGAACTTATAACTACTTAAACCTAACTAACCTAAGGACATCACACACATCCATGCCCGAGGCAGGATTCGAACCTGTGACTGTAGCGGTCTCGCGGTTCCAGACTGCAGCGCCTAGAACCGCACGGCCACTTCGGCCGGCGTTGTGTAGGGATTGATGAGGATATTGTGCAGGTTTGGTGGATGGCAGTATCCCACTGTGGGAGGGGTGGAAAGGATAGTGGGTGGAACATTTCTCATTTCACGGCACAACAAGAGGTAGTCAAAACCTGATGGGGAATAGGACTCACTATTCCACCATGGAATTTACACTGTCTGATAATTCTATTTTAGTTATTGTATATGTCACCTACATGTTAGTTTATTATCTCATACATTTTCCAGCAGATAATAGGTGTACCTGCATGTGATAGAAGCTACAATTAAAATACAATTATCTCTCTTATACCCAGGAACCACAATTGAACTAAACATAGCTTAAATCAGCGACTTCAAGATGACTCCTTGATCAGATGCCCAACAGCGAGGTTATCAGCACCATGACACTTACTAAAACAAATAATGTGGAGAAGAAATAAAATTGTCGTACAAGCACGCACTCCAAACGACCACACAGCCACTCTGTCTCACATGCACTAAACCCAATGAGGAGAGAAGACAGCTAATTAAGGAATTAAAACAGAGGGAAAACAAAACACAGAGAGCTAACAGAAACGCACAAGGAAATATGACTGGCTGACCACTTACAAAAAACTTGGGTGAGCCAGTCATCCTGTTGACACCTCCCCAAAATCTTGTTAGATACATTGGACAATTCACAAAACTATAAAACGCGAACCACACTCGTTTGATCAGTACATAAAATAGACTGCAGATCTGCCGGAAAATCTGCCACGTTCCGCTAGTCAGTAAATAAAATGCAGTCCAATAAAATGTGGCGCACAGTGATCTGCATGCCACAAGCACCACACACTGGAGGGTCCTCTCACCAGAGGAAAAACTCTATGCGTCATAGGGCTGTGGCCTGTGCGAAGATGAGTAAGAAGGACCTCATCCCTTTGACGTGGCTGGAAGAAAGTACTCCACAGCCGAGTTGTGGGCTTGACGATATGGAGCTGTCGTCGGTCACTTCTAGCCACTCGTCTTCTCATCGACACAAGACTTTATACCTCAACAGCAAGGTGAGAGCATGCAGGGGGATAGCACACTGAAAGACCTGACGATCACAACTCGTCTCCTTGGCAGCTCAATCTGCCCTTTCGTTCCCCACAATTCCCATGTCCCCTGGTACCCAGCAGAAAGACACCTCTTTCCCCAGTTGCTGTGGTTGGAGGAGGGCATCCTGGATAGTCTGGATCACTTTATCTGCTGGGTACAAACATTGGAGAGAGTAAAGGGCACTCAAATAATCTGAACAGATGAGAAATCTAACACTGAAAGAATGTCTCATCTGCTCCAGTGCCCACAAGATCTCATGTAATTCTGCGTCAAAGATGGTAAATTCGGGAGGCAGTCTGACCTTGAGGGCAATATCCAGGAAAATGACAGAGCAGCCAATGGAGTCACCCTGCTTAGACCCATCCATAAAAACAGCTACATGGTTGTGGTGGTCAGATAAAATGGCAGAAAATAAGGCATTAAAAATGGAACCAGGAGTGCTATCTCTCCTGTAAGGCACCAAATCTAAAATCACTCTGGGCCTGGCTAAAACCATGGATTTGGGGTCGGACTGGCACCACACTGAGTGGCTCCAGCACATGCTGCACGCAGATCCCGAATGGCATCGTGGCTCGTGGATGGTTGGAAAAAAAGGCTCTCCAGTACGGTGTGCAGGTGAAGTTGGAGCTGCGAGGAACTTACACGCTTGGCTCACCATGAGCTGGCACCAGATGGTAAATGGCGGTTCCCCCACCTCAACACAGAGGATAGGTTTGGGACTGGTCCAATAAGCACCAATGGCCAGCCGAATCCCCTCATGGTGGTCAGTGTCAATGATCCACAAATAAAAGGGCCTCGCTGAACCATACACTGTGCACCCGTAGTCCAGCCACGAACACACAAAAGCCTGATAAAACTAGAGGAGATGTGCCCTGTCCGCTGTCCAATACCTGTGGCTAAGGCACTTGAGGATGTTCAGTGCCTTCTAGGTTGTGGCTTTCAAGTCTTGCAGGTGCAGCAACCATGACATCCTGGAGTCAAAAATGAGGCCCAGAAACGGCAATGTGTCTCTAAAATGTAGGATGGTGTTCCCCATCTTTAAGGCATGCAAATTAAAAAGGTGACGAGAATGATTAAATTGAACACACACACTTATCGGCAGAAAACTGAAAACCCACCTTTGCAGCCCACTCCTCTAACTGCCAGACTGTAAGTTGTAACTGATGGCTATGGCAAACAGGGTAACACTTAAAACACTGCTCTGAGGGACACCATTCTCCTGCTCAAATCGATCAGACAGTGTCTCACCAACTCAGATCCTAAAAAACTGCTGAGACAGGAAAGATCAAATGAAAATAAGGAGGTGGCCATAAAAGCCCCATTGATGCAGTAGTGCAAGAATACAGTGTCTGCAATTAGTATCGTATGCCTTACTTATATCAAAGTAAATGTCCATACAGTGATGCTCATGGAGGAAAGCCTGCTGAATAGCTCCAGGATGGTCAGGTTGTCGACAGTGGATCGAAATCTTCGGAATCCACACTGAGAGCGGCTAAGGAGTTGCCTGGTCTCTAACAACCAGCTCGTTAAGGTGATGCTCTGTTAACTACTGGGACATGTGCGGTCCTTTCCTGGCTTGAGGAGAGGGATCAGAATTGCCTCCCTCCATGAGCTGGGGAAATAGCCTGTCTGCCATGTTAGATTAAAACATTCTAGTAGACTTTCCTTGGATGTCACTGGTAAATGTTGAAGTGTGCAGTACTGGGTGTGGTTGTGACAGGGTGCAGTGTCATAAGTCTCAGTCAGTGCTGATTCAAGCTCGCACATCGAGAATGAGGAATTGTAGGCCTCAGAACTGTTGGACCTGAAGTCCAACTTTGTCCTCTTTGCAGTCGCATGTAGCGACGAAACACCGGGTCCTGGCTTGCATTGGCAGTAGTTTGTGCAAAATGCTCAGCCAGCGTCTGAACAATGTCTCTGGGTGTTGTTCGGAGGCACCCCTGTTTCAGCACTACTGCTATTGGTAAACAGCTGTGTGTACTGGAAATCTTCCGGATGGCTTCCCATACTTTTGTGGAACAAGTGGAACGGTTGATGGAGTCCAGGAACTCATGCTATGATTTTGTTTGCTCTCCTTAATGACACAGTGAGCCTTGGCTCTCGTGATTTGAAAGGTGGTGAGATTGTCTGCTGTTGGGTGGCATTTAAATCTTCTAACAGCTGCAGGCCTGTCCTGGATGGCTGAATAGCACTCGTCTTTCCACCAAGGTACAGGTCGCCCCTTAAGAGCGCTAAAGACTTTGGTATGGATGGGTCAGCAGCATGATGGATTATATGTGTGATGTGATCCACCCATTCCCGGATGCTGTATCGCTGTTCAAACACAGCCAACTGGTCGAACAGCATCCAGTTAGCCCTGTCTATCATCCATAATGGTGGCTTCTGTTCCAGCAACATACCATCCAGTAGATGAATTCAGATGGAGAAGTGGTCGCTGGAATGGATATCGTCAATGACCTACCAGTGAACAGAGTTGGCGAGGGCTGGAGAGCAAAGAGATAGGTCAATGGGTGAGAATGACCCAGTAGCAGCACAGAAATGAGTCAGAATACCAGTGTTTATGATGCATACCTCTCGAGGTGTCAATAGGCTCTCCAAGACTCGACCCTGAGGGCAAGAAGAGATTGAGCCCCACAGGACATGATGGGCATTGAAGTCTCCCAGGGGGAGAAATGGTCGGGGGAGTTGTTCCATTAGATCTGTGAAAGCCTCAGAGTGTACTGCATCCAGTGGAGGTAAATAAAGAGAGCGAAATGTAAACCTCCAACGTGCATGAATTTCAAATGCAACTGTGTGCAGGTCAGTATCCAGAGGAAGAGCAGAGGAGTGGTGCCTATTACTGACAAACACAGCAACCCCTCCTTTGGCCCTTTCCCCAGTCAGGTCATCATTGCAATATACCAGGTGTACCAGTATGAAATGAGTGTTAAGATACAAATGTGTCGATAGGGAACATTTGCTGTGAACGAGCCTTCATTTTTTCTTTTTGTTTGGTTGGTATGACATCTGTCAAAGATATTTAGTATGCATTGTCATGGAACAAACATCATATGTTTTCATCATGTTAACAATGTCGAATTTTGTACTAGAAAGTGACGATTTGCGGAAAGCATTAATTTTTTGTTTTCATTTGAAAAAAAGTGCTGCAGAGTCGCATGGAATGCTTGTCGAGGCATATGGTGATCATGCTCTATCAGAAGCAACATGCAAAAGATGGTTTCAACGGTTCAGAAATAATGATTTTGTGTAAGAAATGAAGAACATGGAAGACCATCAAAAAAGTTCGAAGACGCCGAATTACAAGCAGTATTGGAGGAAGATGATACTTTGAGTCAGAAGCAAATGGCAGCAATGCTAATGTTGTACAACAAACAATTTCTGACCATTTGAAAGCTATGGGAAAGATCCAAATGTGTGGAAAATGGGTGCCACATGTACTGAATGAAAGACAGATGCAAAACCGAAAAACCATATGTCAAATTTTGCTTCAAGGACATGAAAGAAAATCAATTTTACGGTGTTGGTGGTGGTGGTTAGTGTTTAACGTCCCATCGACAACGAGGTCATTAGAGACGGAGTGCAAGCTCTGGTTAGAGAAGGATTGGGAAGGAAATCGGCCATGCCCTTTCAAAGGAACCATCCCGGCATTTGCCTGAAACGATTTAGGGAAATCACGGAAAACCTAAATCAGGATGGCCGGAGACGGGATTGAACAGTCGTCCTCCCGAATGCGAGTCTAGTGTGCTAACCACTGCGCCACCTCACTCGGTATCAATTTTGCATCGAATTGTTACTGGCGATGAAAAATTGATTTATTTTAAGAATCCTAAATGGGAAAAATCATGGGTTAATCCGGGACAACCATCAACATCGACTGCAAAACCAGATCGATTCGGCAAGAAGACAATGTTCTGTGTTTGGTGGGATCAGAAAGGCGTGGTGTATCATGAGCTTCTAAAACCTGGTGAAACTGTGAATAATAATCGCTGCAGACAACAAATGATCAATTTGAACTATGCATTGATCGAAAAAAGACCAGAATGGGCCAGAAGACATGGCAAAGTATTTTTTTTACATGACAGTGCACCTGCACACAAAGCAAAACTGGGTCATGATACAATCAAAACACTTGGCCGGGAGCTGCTACCCCACCCGATGTAGTACAAGACTTGTCCCCTTCCACCTACCATTTGTTTTCATCAATGGGACACGCATTGGCTGAGGAACACTATGATTCCAACGAAGAAGTCGAAAATTGGGTGTCTGATTCGTTTGCTTCAAAACATGAACATTTCTATTGGCGTGGTGTCCAAAAATTGCCAGAAAGGTGGTCAAAATGTATAGAAAGCAATGGTCAGTACTTTGAATAAAATGTTTTTACTTTTCAATTCAAAATTAGTGTTTCGTTTTCACAAAAAAATGCTCATTTCATACCGGTACACCTGGTAGTGTATATCCCCTTAGTACAGAAGCATCAGATGCTTTTAAATGTGTCTCCTGTAAACGCAAGCACAGGGGATGTTGCTGTGCAAGGAGTCTCAGTTCCTCCACATGTGTCCTTAATCCATTCATGTTCCACTGTATAATATATAATGGGAGCTATCTATCAGAGTGGTAGTACTTTCATCCTGACTTTCTGCCAGGGAAGTGGGGCCCCACAATTGGTGGAGGCCCAGTTTTGGGGTGAGATGATTGCTCCAGTCCGACATCAACCTCCACTGCCTCTGAAGAAGATTCGAGAGTGCCATCAGATAGAATGACATCGACATCATCAGACTGTGTGCGGACTGTCTCCTTCCGGGGGTGATTCTTGGACTGCGATTTTGATTTTTTGATCCGAGACGGCTTTGGAGCCACTGTCTCAGAAGTGGTAGGGGGTGTAGCAGTGCTGGGCGGTGCACAAGACTTGACCTGTGGAGGGGCAGGAAGGTCCACGATGTCAACAACCACAGCCTTCTCTGAAGTATGGGGGGCAGGATTCAAAGGATCTGCAGCAGCACATGTGCTCTGACTAACACAGGTGCTGGTGCTGACAGTAGCAAACTCCATTTGTGTAGCAGCATCAGTTTTCAGGACTGGCTGTGTCAGAGCAGAAGAAAAGGATTCAGCAAATATGGGTGGCTGCATGGATTTGTACAACTTTTTGGCTTCACCATATGGGATGCGCTTTGTCATTTTGATCTCCTGGATCTCCTGCTCCTCAAGGAAAACTCTGCAGACCCTGTTCCTCACAGGGTGATCCCCAGAGCAGCTGCCACACTTTGGAGGTGACAAGCAACCAACTCCCTCATGGGCAGCTTTACCACATTTCATGCAGGTGGCTTCTCCTCTACAGCTCAGAGTAGTGTGCCCAAAATGCTGGCATTTAAAACACCGTATTGGATTTGGGTAATAAGGTTGTACACTGAGGTGTAGGAAACCTGTCTTCACATGCTCTGGTAGTTTGCTGCTGTTAAAAGTGAGGGTAAAAGAATCTGACTTTACAAGATTGCCCTCCACCAATTTCACAACATGTTGCACATCGAGAATGTCTTCCCACGACCATTTGGCTTTCGGTTCTTCTTGGGGAATGTCAACTAGATCCCTGCAAGTCACTACGCCTTTGCTGTAGTTCAAGGTGTTCTGCAATTCAGTTTCTATTGCAAACTCCCCAAAGCACTGCGCTTTCTGAAGGTTCTTGACTTGTTGAGAGCTAGATGTTTCAACCAGTAGGGTTCCATTGCGCAAGCGTTTAACAGATTTTAAGGTGCAGCAATGCCTTCTAAGCATTTCTGTATATAAAATGGCGAAACTTTTTCAGAATCCCCTCTTTTCTTTTAATGATAAGAAACACATTCTGTGAAACAGCATGCATTCTGTTACTAGTGACTCAATCAGGACTGGCTACACGAGGCCTCTTGTTAGACTGGGTGTTGGTACCTTCCAGCGGCCCACCCTTTCCGCTGGGAGGGGGTAAGGAAAATTTCGGAGGATTTATTTTGGTCCCACAAGTGGCTATGAAAATAAGGGTTCACTCACACAGAGCCCCATGTGCCTGAGTAAGCCTTATACAACTGAGGTGCAGCAGGTTCCTCAGAGGTTGCCTACTAACGACTGTTCCACCTCAACAGCCATGCATCCTATCAGTGTGCAGCACACCTTGAGATTGAGAGTTTTTTTTTTAATATACGGTTATTTTGTCCTCGCAATCCAGGTGGTCAAGCCAAGATCCCCATTTCCTGAGACACACAACATTCCATCGCCGTGCCACACAGTGGTGCTGAAGCATGCCCAGAGCTTAAGGTGACAGAAGACTGGTGGCGCTTACGAGCCCCCAGCTCAGGAACTATGGGGTTGCCAAGCCCGTACCCAGTAAATGAATGCCAAGCTCCTGTCACTTTTTCTTCTTTAAAAGAAAAATATGATCGAATACAAATATCATTTTGAATTCTCTATCTGAACGATATCATTCAGAATTTGATGTGGTTCTTTAGCTATGTGGGCAGCACACTAGCTTGCAGGGCAGGAAGGTGAACCACCCTCATATCCAATTTGATCACTCACTTAATGACTGATGGTCTGATACACAAGGCAGCCTTAGCTGGGTTTTCAACCAGTTTACCACAGTGGTTCTCCATATCTGCTCCTCGAAACACATGGCACAATGAAGTGAAACACAAATATTCAAAGAACAGAGTTTAGGAAATTTACACATAGGAGGCTTTGTGTAACAAACATTTGTGGCTACATGGTGGACATTTAGCCCCATAGTTAAAATTTAAAGAAAATAATTTTCAAATCATAGATGGGTCACTGAATACTTATCAATGGTAGACCCTGCCACATGTGGAGCAAACATTACGAAAAGAAAATAACGATGAAGTCAGTAGCACTTCAGGTGTCAGGCAAGATACTATGTAATGAGAAGAGAGATAAGGAGAAATGAGAACTTGCATGCAGGGAAGGAATGCTTAGTCTATTGGTGAAGTGTGGACAGCAAATCGTCTGATACATTTTGTGTGTGATGCTGACTCTTCAATTATTTATGTTTTTTCTGAACTTTGCATAAGTAAATGATATATTGTATACATATTCTTTGAAGTTCATGAGAATCAATGTAACTAACTTATATATGCAGTGTTGAATGAATTGTATTTCCATACAACATTCGGTGAGTCTGAGTTTCTAAGCCATGCACTGATTGTATCACTCACTAAATATAATTGAGTCATGTGCCCAAATGATAGAATGCATCTCATCTAAGTTTTCGTGTCAACCACCCCACGCAGAACTACTCAACCCGCGTCATGTAACCTACAACCACCTGAAAAACACTCAAACTGCTGGCTGAACAATCTCGATGTATCCACTACATACATCACAGCCATCCCCCTTAATACACAGTGTCATTTGGAAGCAATTCATGCCAAGTAACCAAACTGTCTAAGCAAATTGTGGCCCTACAAATATGGC
Organism: Schistocerca piceifrons; assembly: GCF_021461385.2. Lineage (NCBI taxonomy): Eukaryota > Metazoa > Arthropoda > Insecta > Orthoptera > Acrididae > Schistocerca > Schistocerca piceifrons. The sequence goes on from NC_060140.1 coordinate 337,073,390, forward strand.
ACTATACATATGCTTTGTAGTTGTGGCAATCTTCCAGAAGAAACAAACATTTTCCCACCAGGGAGAATATCTGTTGGTATCACAGAAAATATGGAGCTGCAGCTCAGCAGTGCTCACCAACCTGCAAGAAGGAAAATGCTCCCACAAATCGGCAATGATGGCATCTGATTTCAAACAGAGCATTACACCAAGCTACAATTCTTCATTGATATAAATGCTGATGCGTTAGTTTAACCTTCTCATCTTCCATAGCAAAATACCTACGCGTTACCTGGATGCTGTGAACAAATCTTCCATCAAGATGTACGGATACGTCACCTTACATTTAAACTTCCATATTCAATCTGAATTCATTTGGAAATTCATTGTTGCTGACATGCTATACACTCTCAGATCTTTATCACTGACAACTGTTTGGCTCAACAACATTAGACATGGACACCTATGCCACGCTGGCCATGAAGTGACTGCTGGTGATTCACCATACGATGACCTACTTTGACAGTTCCTTAAGTCACCTATCCATTGCCTACTCCAGCGCCAGTAAAACACTCACCGGTACATCACTTTGTCACCCCATTAAGACCATCTGTTTATGCATGACCTCATCATCTGCCTCCACACAAATGCATAATCACAAAGTAGTTTCCTACATGACAGATGTCATCCAAGCTCTATAACATACATCCATTGCACCAGAAAATATACATAAAACCACTACCTGCACTACATTCAGACTTTATGAATTTGTGCAAATGCCTTTTGAACTGCACAATGTTGCCCAGCCATTCCAGCACTTCATAGATGAAATAACTAACGACAGAGTTCTATTACGTCCAATTGATGATCTACTCATAATGTTGTTCAGTGAGGCACAGCAAATAGTAAACTTACAGCAACAGTTCATTTGACTAAGAGAACATAGCTTAGTGATTAATCTGTCAAAATGTGTCAGTGGAGTGATGGAAATAACATATTTAGGATACCTTTTCACTGCACAAGAAATCATGCCAATGCAAAACTGAGCAGAAGATATTTCTCAGTTTCCAAAACCGACTATAATATGTGAATTATGCCATTTCTTCGGCCTGACAATTTTTTATCAATGTTTCGTGTGCAGTCATACATTGTTGGCAGCACTTCTCAACACATTTTTAAAAGGTTCGTGTAAGTATGGAGGCTGCTACAGTGGAATGATCAAAATGAAATATCGTCTTCCAAAATGAAAGCTGCTATTGCAAGGGTTGCCTGCACTTCTTTCAGTTATAGGGGATGCATCATCAACTGCCATTGGAGCTGTACTACAACAACAAGTACAACATGGCTTGTTCTCTCTCATTTTCTTCAATAAAAAATTATCAGCATCACAAGCAAATTGGCCAATTCATAATCACAAGCTCTATGCAGCATATACCTCAATCAAAATTTAGGCACATATTTGAAGGTAGATATTCCAGTTATCAAAGACCATAAGCTCCTCTTGTTCAGTTTCCGTTAGGATTCAGACAAGACATCAGCACACCAGTTGTGGCTTTTGGACTTCATTGTGAAATTTATTACCGATATTCGACTTGTTGATGGTGAGTAGAATGATCCAGCAGATGAACAACCTCACATAGACACCCCTGAGAAGGAATCTGGCTTCAGAGAACTTGCCAATGTCCAGGAAGCAGACAATTAACTGAAGCCATTCCTTGAAGCATTGTCAGGCTTACAGCTCTGACATATTCAAATATTATGCTTGAATGTAGTGTTATACTGCCACATATCAATGTTAGAAATTCTATCGTTTGTTACAGCAGATTTCTGCTGGCAAGCAATTTCCTCTCTCCATAACTGCTCTCGTCCAAGAGTAACGACTACTGTACAGCTAGTGAAAATGGCATTTATATGACCAAATATCAATGAGGATTGCAAGGCATCAGTCCATCAGTGCAATGCTTTGCAGCACAACAAAATAACTTAGCATCCTACAGTTCTGTTCAGTACTTTCCCTATAAGGAGTCAGCGATTTGAACACGCCCACATTGACATCATTAGACTTTTACCACCATATGAAGCACATCATTACTGCCAGACAAATTAACTGTTTCCCGCATTTGCATGATGTGTATCCAATGAAAGATGCAAAAGCAGCAACTGTAGCCACAACTTTCTTTAGGCAGAAGATTGCCTGATTAGACATTCTCCTTCACATCATTAACCATCAAGGCAAACAGCGTTACATAATTTACATGATCTGTAAGTTTGTGTAAAATAATTCTGTTCTCTGATTGACATTTAATCACTTTTTAATTGCTACTACACTTCTGTGGTGCTGAAACTGTGGAAAAACACAAGCAATGAGAACTTATTGAATTTTCGTAGTGTCTACAGATACAGATGTGGACTCTAACCACAATTTATTGGTTATGAACTATAGATTAAAACTAGGATAAACTGACAGAACCAGAGGTTGTACAGAGTTTCAGAGAGGGTATTAGGGAATGTTTGACACAAACAGGGGGGAAAATACAATAGAAGAAGAATGGGTACCTTTGAGAGATGAAATAAAAAAGGCAGCAGAGGATCAAGTAGGTAAGAAGACGAGGGCTAGCAGAAATCCTTGGGTAACAGAAGAGATATTGAATTTAATTGATGAAAGGAGAAAATATAAAAAATGCAGTACATGAAGCAGGTGAAATGGAATACAAACATCTCAAAAATGAGATCGACAGGAAATGCAAAATGGCTAAGCCGGGATGGCTGCAGAGAAAATGTAAGGATGTAAAGGCATATATCACTAACTGTAGGATAGATACCGACTACAGGAAAATTAAAGAGATCTTTGGAGAAAAGAGAACCACATGTATGACATCAAGAGCTCAGATGGAAAATCCGTCTTACGCAAAGGAGGGAAAGAGAAAGGTGGAAGGAGTACATACAGGGTATATACAAGAGATATGTACTTGAGGGCAATATTATGGAAATGGAAGAGGATGTATATGAAGATGAAATGGGAGAAGAATGTGACAGAGCACTGAAAGACCTAAGCCAAACAAGACCCCGGGAGTATGCAACATTCTATTAGAACTACTGATAACCTTTGGAGAGCCTGCCATGACTAAACTCTACCATCTGGTGAGCAAGATGTATGAGACAGGTGAAATACCCTCAGGCTTCAAGAAAAATTTAGTAATTCCAATCCCAAAGAAAGCAGGTGTTGACAGGTGTGAAAATTACCAAACTATCAGTTTAATAAGTCATGGCTGTGAAATACTAACATGAATTCTTTACAGACAAATGGAAAAACTGGTAGAAGCAACTTCGTGGAAGATCAGTTTGGATTCTCAAGTTGGAACACATGAGGCAACACTGACCCAATGACTTATCTCAGAAGACAGATTAAGGAAAGTCAAACCTATGTTTCTAGTATTTGCAGAGCAATTTAGCAATGTTGACTGGAGTAATCTCTTTGAAATTCTGAAGGAGACAGAAACTAGATGGCATTTATAAGAGTTGAGGGGCATGAAAGGGAAGCAGTAGCGAGAACAGAGTGAGACAGGATTGCAGCCTATCCCCAATGTTATTCAAACTGTATATTGAGCAGGCAGTAAAGGAAACAAAAGAAAAATTTGGAGTAGGAATTAAAATCCATGGGGAAGAAATAAAAGCTTTGAGGTTTGCCGACAGCACTGTAATTCTGTCAGAAACTGCAAAGGACCTAGAAGAGCAGTTGAATAGAATGGATGGTGTCTTGGAAAGAGGATATAAGATGAACTTCAACAAAAGCAAGACAAGAATAATGGAATGTAGTCGAATGAAATAAGGTGATGCTCAGGGAATTAAAACAGGAAGTGAGACACTTAAAGTAGCAGATGAGTTTTGCTATTTGAGGAGCAAAATAACTGATGATGGTTGAAGTAGAGAGGATATAAAATGCAGACTGGCCGTGGCAACAAAAGCATTTCTGAGGAAGAGGAATTTGTTAACATTAAGTATAGATTTAAGTGTTAGGAAGTCTTTTCTGAAAGTATTTGTATGGAGTGTGGCTTTGTATGGAAGTGAAACACGGATGATAAATAGTTTAGACAAGAAGAGAATAGAAGCTTTCGAAATGTGGTGCTACAGAAGAATGCTGAAGATTAGATGGGTAGATCATGTAACTAATGAGGAGGTATTGAACAGAAATGGGGAGATGAGGAATCTGTGGCACAACTTGACTAGAAGAAGGGATCAGTTGTTAGGACCATTCTGAGGCATCAAGAGATCACCAATTTAGTATTGGAGGGAATTGTGGAGGGTAAAAATTGTAGAGTGAGACCAAGAGATGAATACACTAAGCAGATTCAGAAGGATGTAGGTTGTAGTAGTTACTCGGAGATGATGAAGCTTACACAGGATAGAGTACCATGGAGAGCTGCATAAAACCAGTCTCTGGATGAAGACCACAACAATAACAACAACAATTCAAGAGATCTTATACACTGATTTTGTGGGACTAAACGTTAGAATTTCCTCATGTGTAAAATACGGTGTATGCTCTCAGGTAACTCATTTAAGCAGTGTGGCCTTCAGCTTACTAGCATTCATTATTGTAATGTATCAGTTTATTGCTCATATACTAGCTGTTTCACTAATATTTTAATAGAAGGCAGAAGAATATTTCTTAAATTATGTCAAAAGTCAATAGCTAATGTCTAGTGAAGAAGTTTAACATTAAGGATTGTGAAGTGCTGCCACCTATTAGTGATGTTTCAGTTGTATCTAAAGATGAGCACAGATAACGAAACTGACGAAGCTGAAATGCAAACAAGGTATTCAGTGTTCCAACACTACACACTTCATTAATCAGATATATTTAACTTCCAAAAATGGCACAGAATACCTTAGCAAACAATTGCACGAAACTTAGGACACTTCAATGACTTTGGATGATGCTATCCTAGACTTACTCAACAATATGGAATTCAAAACTGACACAGTAGCATGTGAAAACTTTACAAACATCGTGAAACAGGTAATCGTGAAGCTGAACTAAGAGTACTGAGGGAAGATGTTCAAATGCCTGACAGGATGCTTCCTGAGATTTCTACATAGCCTTTCAGTAACAGTGTTTGACTGGCTCCGATCAACTGATCAAGTTAGAGCTGCCCCCCCTCCCCTCCCCTCCCCCTCCCTCCCTGACATTGAGCATTGGTCTCATTTCTGGGAACAGTTTGAATCCTCTATCAGTGCACTCCTGAGCTTGTCAACTATCTACAAACATGAACTTGTTCAGAGGTATCCAAGTCACCATTAACTGCAGCTACATGTGAACTGCAGCTACATGTGAACAAATCAAGTAAATACTACATGCAATGTTTTGGTGATAAGAATGGAATTATCCATGCATATCTGGAAGGTATAACACCCGTAATATCTTATTCCCCAGAAACTTTTATCTTAACATTTATTGAATGCAATACACACATTCAAGATCTGCAGGCACTAGGAGAGGACACGGAGGCTTAGGATTTAGTTTTAGTTTCTAAGATAGTTAATCCTTATCTGGAAGAAATACGTTGATGCTCGGTAATTCATACAGAGAGGGGATAATTCATATGAAGAAGGAACAATTGCCAGAAGGAAACATACTGAAACTGATTGAACTCTTGTTAGAAGATGTACATGGGACCTTAACAGTGCAAAAGATTCATGGGGAAACTTGCAGACCAATTGACATTGTGCCCTCTATGCAGCCCTCAATATTTGATCCAAGTCAGTACATACAGCAAGCAGGTTCATACAGAGAGTAGAAGCCTACTGAGCATTTTGTGGACAGTGTACCCACTGGGCACAAGATTGTGAGAAGGTGAAGTTTGCTCATGATTGTCTAAGGATTTTGAGATCCAGCAACAGGTGCCTTCTTTGCCTCAACCAGGGTAAAACAGCAAAAGACTGTCAAAAGAAAGGAAGAGCATTTTGTCTCTCTTGGAAGAAAAGCTATCACAAGTCAGTCTGCAGCACTCCAGAATATTCTACTTCATCAGCTACCCTTGCTGACCACAGTTCAGTTGGCAATGTGAATACTACATGGTTAGCATTGACTTACCTCCACAGAGTCCACGTGTATGCAAAGAGGGCCCACAGGTGTAATCAGACTACATACAGGGATATGACGCCTGTAAAAAGGGCTTGAGATTGGGAGTGGCACAGGGATGGACTAGGATGCACCAGGATCATATGCCTTTGGAAGACCCAGATGCAAGACCTGGCCAATCCAGCACTTCACCACCCTCCAGCATTTCTTATTCCAGCCCTGCCACAGGATTATCCTACATCAGAAACCAGGCCACCTGTGAAAGCAGCCATGTCATATACCATCTCTGCTACAACCACTGCACAGCTTTTATATTGGCATAATTACTAACAAGTTGTCCACCAGAAAAAAAGCCATGCCAAATTGTGGCCAAGAGCAAAGTAGACCACCCTTTGGCACAACATGAAGCTTAACATAAAATGATTGATTTCAATGGCTGCTTCACAATCTGTGAAATATGGATCCTCCCCTTCATCACCACATTCTCCGGGTTGCACAGATGGGAGTTATCCTTACAACACATTCTCGACTCCCAAAATTATCCTGGTCTCAACCTGAGATAACCTGATGCCCCCACACAATCCACCCAACAGTTTCTGCCCATTCTGTCCTATAACCCCCTTCCAATTTGCCTCCCCTCAATCTCATCACGCACACACTTCAGCCAAGGCATCTACCAGTTTTTTCATCTACCAGTTTTTTCCTCTCTCTGCTCCTCTCTTTTTCCACTTGCTGTCCCCCTCTCCCCCCCCCCCCCCCCCCATTTTCCCATAGCAGCCTGATGCTGTGCCTGGCAATCTTGTCATGCTATCATCTAGTCACTGGTCACTGCACACTCCACCAGACAGTGCTCCCCTGCCTCCCCCAAATCCATTACCTTTCCCCACCCCACTTCAGATAGCTGTTTTCATTCAACATTACAGCTGCAGTCTGGTCACCGCTGCTGGAGACAGTGTGAGATGTGCTTGCTTGTGCAAATGTGCATGTGTTTTCTTTTCTGAAGAAGGCTTTGGCCAAAAGTTAAATGCATAGTAGTCTTTTCGTTGTACTTGTCTGTAACTCAATCTGTCATCTTTATGGTGAATAACAAACTATCCTTTTCCTAATTTTGTTGACATTCCAACATGGACTTTACTTAGTTTTTTTGTATCTAGGTATACTTCCAAGTGTACCATTCCAATGCCAAGACAAACCTTTAATGCAACATAACATACTTCCTTTACCATTGGTCACTGGCAACCCTTTTGAACATAAAACAGTTATGTTTAGTCAAGTTAACAACATAAGAAAAAGTCTTGTGGCTTCTACCAGCAGGCAAGGTAACAAAGGTAACACTCTGTGAGTTGTTGTGCCAGTGTCCTTGACAGGTCAAACACTGATGCAGAACCTAAAAAATTGTATTCCGTAGTTTACCACCCAGCACTGTTAATTAAAAGCGCGCATCAGTTAGCATATATGAGAAACACAACAATATTCATTTCTGATTATTAATCTTGTTAGATGATGATGATGATGAGAATAAATATAACTTGATGCCTCTCTTCATTTAAAGTTTTGCCATTTATAGCCTGATGCCTTGATCTAAATTAATGATCTTCCTCTAATAATCTAATGATATGAATATAATAGAGGGAAACATTCCACGTGGGAAAAATATATCTAAAAACAAAGATGATGTGACTTACCAAACGAAAGTGCTGGCATGTCAATAGACACACAAACAAACACAAACATACACACAAAATTCTAGCTTTCGCAACCAACGGTTGCTTCATCAGGAAAGAGGGAAAGACGAAAGGATGTGGGTTTTAAGGGAGAGGGTAAGGGAGGGAGAGGGATTGGAATGACTCCTTACCCTCTCCCTTAAAACCCACATCCTTTCGTCTTTCCCTCTCCTTCCCTCTTTCCTGACGAAGCAACCGTTGGTTGCGAAAGCTAGTATTTTGTGTGTATGTTTGTGTTTGTTGGTGTGTCTATCGACGTGCCAGCGCTTTCGTTTGGTAAGTCACATCATCTTTGTTTTTAGATATCCTCTAATAATCTTGATGACATAATGAATTCTGACCTCCTACCTGGAGAATTAACCACTATTTTCCATCCACCGGTTACAGGGGAGAAAATTTGCACTGGATTTTGTAACCTAAAACCTAGTTTTGATGTTCAATAACATTCCACTGAGTTAACATACTTATTGGTGTGCCATTTCTGCAGCAAACATATGTATATTAATTTTATAAATTAAACACATTTCTTCGAGCAATGGAAAATCCAGGATGGAACAATGACAATATTATGAAAAGGACAAATTACTACTACTCACCACCTAGCAGAGATGCTGAGTCGCAAATAGGCACAACAAAGAAACAGTCAAACACCTAGCTTTTGGCCTGAAAGGCCTTCATTGGAATTAGGCTGTCACCCCCCCCCCCCCCTCAAAACACACACACACACACACACACACACACACACACACACACGACGACGACAGCTAGTGATCTCACACACACAGCTATAGTCTCTGTGTGCCTCGGCAGCCAGAGACTGTGATCCTGTGTAAGAGTTGTATTAGAGAGAGAGAGTGAGAGAGTGAGAGAGAGAGAGAGAGAGAGAGAGAGAGAGAGAGAGAGAGAGAGTGTGTGTGTGTGTGGGGGGGGGGGGGGGTTGATTCCGATGAAGGCCTTCTTGGCCGAAAGCTTACTTGTTTGACAGTCTTTCTGTTATGCCTATCTGTGACTCAGTGTCTCTGCTCTATGGTGAGTACTTTCATAATATTTCCATGATATATTTTTGTTACAACAGTAATATTTATTTCCACTCAATTTCATTTTTAACACAAAATGTACCATCAGAAGATTTTTCTTGAACAATATGAAGTTTTGTTTTTATGCATGTTACGTACAAATTTGAAGCAGTTCACATTATAATTTTGATGTGAACATACGTTGAAGCTCTATAAGTGAAGTGGAAGGGCATCTCTTACCCTTTGATCATTTGAGAGGATATGCAGAAATTGTCAGGTCAGGCAGAAAGTAACACTTTATTTGTATAAAAATTATGGTGTGATATATATATATATACAGAAAACCCACTGAAGGTGCTTTTAATATAAAAAGTGAAGTACACCTGTAATGTAAATACTACTATTTCATACAGAAAAAGTGTTTAATCTATGAACAGAATATTCTGGTTGATTATTTATATATGCCAGGGAAGGTACTGAAATTTGGCCACACACTCCTTAAACTGTATCTGCAATGCCTTTTTTTAATTTTTTTTTATTTTATTTTTTTTTAAGCAGGGCCCATTGTTAAAGAAAGACTTTTTTGCATAGCAGAAACATTTAAAATGTCTTCTTAATTAGTGGGCTTAATTCACCCTTGGAAAGATCAAAAGCGGGTATCATGTAAACTTCAGCTTTCATTGGAGGGTTACCTCCATTTTAAACAGTGAGAAATGACAATCCATTGCTGTTGCACTAACTAATTTTTAATTTGGGTGCAATTCTTTTCAAATTGTGTACCTTGTGCAACAATTCTTTTCAAATTGTGTACCTTGTGCAAGACTCTAAAAATTGCTTCTTCAGAATGCTAGCTGCATTCCGACATACTTGTGCTATGTTAAGACTACATGTGTTCAGTAGTTGGCAATTTGTATCACTAAGAATTAATTTTTATTTCCTGTTACTTTTTGTCATGAATTCATTATAATGAGTCTAGTTGTCATATCATCTAGGAAACTGCTGGTTGTGACAAACCTTGTATGTGCCATTGTTCAGTACACTTATTCCCACCAATCTGTCCTCATTGGAACTCAGTATGGTCCCAAATTACGTATGAACTGCACCTGGCCAATTAAATAAATATTGTATCTAGCATACAACAGATTACACTTCCCTTAGTCCCATAGCCAACACTCATAGGCCACAAGTAAGTTTTACTTTACAAAGGTGCTCTGTCCCAGAACATATGCATTTCTGCCAGGTGTATCTGTGGATTTCACGCATTCTTCATGATATGACGCTGAATGTTTATGTTATCATTGGTCCGAATATTGTTCATTTGCTTTATCTTCAAACTTTTAACAAACTACCAATCTTCTCAATTATCAAAGCACTGGAAAAACTTTTGGATGGCGTGAGGTCCAAATCCATGTGTGGCCATCCTGACTCAGGTCTACCACAATTCCTAAATCATTTAAAGTAAATATGAAATGATTCCTTGAAGAAGCACCTGGCTGTCATTGTTCCTCTTACTCAGTCCAGTCATTGACAGCATGCTGAACATTAACTTTTCCTGCTTTCTCTTGTTGTTTGAAAATACAATTTACTCACCACATCAAATAAAAGTTTATTACATCATGCAATTGTCAACTTTGAAGAACATCTATATACCTTTTAATTGTTTGAAGTTTTGAAACAAGAATAATCAAAGACTCTGCACTCACAAAGAATGTATCAGACAATTTACTCCTCCCAAAGTGTCACAGAACTTACAGATAATGGAAGTTATGTAATGCCTCTACTTACAAATGCAGGGATACAGAGACAAGTCAGAAATGCCATTTAGTGATTTGCCAAATTCTCCTCATTCAGGTGCACTTCCATGGTATGATCAACTGGACAGGCTTGGTGAGGTGCCTTCCATCAGCAGCTGCCTTCTTTCAGGTTGCACAATCTTCCCTTCATCCACGTGTACCCTGGAAGAACTTATTCTTTGAAACTGATGATGCCAACAACTTGAACTCTCACCAATCTACCATTTGGGCTTTTGACTTTGTGAAAATTGCACGAAAGCATGAAATATTCTTTGCTCCAGTGCTTCCAGAAATCTTCTGCTGTTTTTTGATGGAGTCAGAATTCTCTCATCAGGTCTGTTATGATGTTGGCTTGAGACCTGTTGGTAATGCCACAAATCTCTTTCCCATGATGAAGTGTGTTGGTGAGAGCATTTCATTCTCATTTTGAGAACTGGCCTCGAGTTGAGGGTGGCTTCAATATTTATAAGCACATTCTATAGCCCTTCCTCACTCAAGCTGGAGTGTGAGTACTGTCCATAAACATCCTTTTGTTAAACCCACCATTCTATCCCACTGTCCTTCCCACCAAGCTGCATGCAAAACTATAAACCTCCATGTTATGCTTTGTTGTATGAGGTACTGGTGGGTATTATCAGCAAAGCTGGCCATTCACAGTTCTGTTATCTCTTTGTTGGCTGCTTTTAATGTCTGAACATTGTCACTGTAGATGGTGTGTGGAATGCCCCACCTGCCAATAAACCTTTGTAGTGCAAATAAAAATCAATCCTTTGTTGCAATGTGGATTTGCTCTACATAAATGGGTCTAGTCACAACACAGGTGACCAGAACAACATAGCATTTATTTCTGCTATTTCCTAATATGGGATACAACAGAATCAATGCCAGTGACTTTGAAGGATCTGTATCATGTTACCTGATTACTGTCAGAGGATCTTCAATTTCTTTACTGGTGACACAGCATGCTATTTCACATGGGTGGCAGTGATGAACAAGCTTCTTTATGAAGAGACAGGTGAGTAGTATCCAGAAGAAGAATCGAAGCTCTGAAAGCATAATTATAACTCCAAGATGACATACATGGATGTATGAAGGGTTAAAAGTCATGCAAGAAGATGGTTTCCATCCAGGATAAGTGGATGTCATTCTTTAGTGGGTAATTTGGCATAACATGAGTAACTACCTAGACACAACAGGTCCTAATCCAAAAAAGGATTGAGACACTTGATTTTTTGTCTGTTAGGTAGTCACCTATTTTCCTTCAATGCTTGATTTCATGAAATAACACTATTCTAGTACAGCACTGATCCAATAACACAGAGCTGCTGCCATTTCTTCTGCTGTAAATCCACCTTGTCAATAAGTTTCCTTCTCAATTGAAGAATGTGTGCAATGACTCACAGCAGTTTCCAGTAGGAACTAAATCTTTCAGTATCTATCAATGCCTGGGGTGACCTGTAAGGAGGACCTGTGGATCCGGGTGCAAGTTTTTAGTTTCCAGCAAACAAACAGGGGTGATGTATTTATGATATTAATTTGATCAGTAACAGGACTGTTGTGAAAACAGTGGTGACTCATGCCGCCAAATGTCCATTGCACGTAAGGTTTGAGACATTTTTCCTCTTGACAGAATTGCCTCTACCTGGACAGTGTCTCCACTAGGACGTGAGTTGTACTTATGAATCTCTAGTACCCTGTTACATACCAAAATTTTTAATGTATTAACCAAACAAGTGCCACCATGGAGCCATCCAAATAATGATTCTACTTATGTCTGTTGGCAGTCCTGAGTAAGTTATGTAAAAGTCTGATCACCATTAATGCTGCCAGCAGTTCTACTCATGCCAGCATAAACCTTCTCACAGTTGCTACAAGTGCTCATGACATACAAGACCACACCATATGCTTCCACATGAAAGTATCACAGAAAACATGTGAAAATGCTTCCCTTCTCATAAATTTTTATACATCTTGGTATATAAATGTATAACTCGGGGAACATCAGTTTGGATTCCGTAGAAATACGGGGAACACGTGAGGCAATACTGACCTTACGACTTATCTTAGAAGAAAGATTAAGGAAAGGCAAACCTACGTTTCTAGCATTTGTAGACTTAGAGAAAGCTTTTGACAATGTTGACTGGCATACTCTCTTTCAAATTCTAAAGGTGGCAGGGGTAAAATACAGGGAGCGAAAGGCTATTTACAACTTGTACAGAAACCAGATGGCAGTTATAAGAGTTGAGGGACATGAAAGGGAAGCAGTGGTTGGGAAGGGAGTAAGACAGGGTTGTAGCCTCTCCCCGATGTTATTCAATCTCTATATTGAGCAAGCAGTAAAGGAAACAAAAGAAAAATTTGGAGTAGGTATTAAAATCCATGGAGAAGAAATAAAAACTTTGAGGTTCGCCGATGACATTGTAATTCTGGCAGAGACAGCAAAGGACTTGGAAGAGCAGTTGAACGGAATGGATGGTGTCTTGAAGGGAGGATATAAGATGAACATCAACAAAAGCAAAACGAGGATAATGGAATGTAGTCGAGTTAAGTCGGGTGATGCTGAGGGTATTAGATTAGGAAATGAGACACTTAAAGTAGTAAAGGAGTTTTGCTATTTGGGGAGCAAAATAACTGATGATGGACGAAGTAGAGAGGATATAAAATGTAGACTGGCAATGGCAAGGAAAGCGTTTCTGAAGAAAAGGAATTTGTTAACATCGAGTATAGATTTAAGTGTCAGGAAGTTATTTCTGAAAGTATTTGTATGGAGTGTAGCCATGTATGGAAGTGAAACATGGACGGTAAATAGTTTGGACAAGAAGAGAATAGAAGTTTTTGAAATGTGGTGCTACAGAAGAATGCTGAAGATTAGATGGGTAGATCACATAACTAATGAGGAAGTATTGACTAGGATTGGGGAGAAGAGAAGTTTGTGGCACAACTTGACCAGAAGAAGGGATCGGTTGGTAGGACATGTTCTGAGGCATCAAGGGATCACCAATTTAGTATTGGAGGGCAGCGTGGAGGGTAAAAATCATAGGGGGAGACCAAGAGATGAATACACTAAGCAGATTCAGAAGGATGTAGGTTGCAGTAGGTACTGGGAGATGAAGAAGCTTGCACAGGATAGAGTAGCATGGAGAGCTGCATCAAAACCAGTCTCAGGACTGAAGACCACAACAACAACAACTGGTTTGGAAGCACCGACATCCCAGAACACCATCAAATGGCACGATGCTGAGGCAGTTTATCCCACCCAAGCATTTGAAATAAAATTTGCACTATTATGGATACTGGGGTTATTAAGCCCAGGGGGTCATAACAACAAGCAGCTGCTTGTAAAAAGTTCTCCCAATACTTGTGAAGTTCTCATGATCTCTTGTCCTTCTGATTTCCATATTTCAACAAGTTGCACAGTGTACATCACCAGTTTCAACCAAAGGCAGCTGGATTTGACTCATATTGTAGCCAGTTCAAAGTAACAGATTATCACTATTTCCACCCGCAGCACCTACTGCAAAGTCATCTGTGTAAGTGTTACGGTCTAATAAGGCCATTGCGGTGAGAAACTGCATATGATACACGATTGCCAAGTCCCTCAGTGCAGCTGAAAGTAGGAACAGACAAAGTTTAAAACCAAAGGGAAGTCATTTGAATCAGTAAGCAGTTGTTCTCCACATGCTGACTGCTTCACTTGCTCCATGATGATAGTATCTGTACCAGAAAAACCTCATCACATCTGTTGTCTGGATGGAACACTATCTGCAAAAAGGCCTGGGTAATATCTGCCATGACAGCAAAATGTTCCATTCAAAAATGAGTAAATACTGCAATTACTTTGGGAAGAAGGTTGGGCTCTCTTTCCACAACATCGGCCATCTTTCCAGGATATTATAAAGCAAGGGAGAGTACATTTCATGTGAAGATGCATCAAATAAGACTCCCCAACTAGTGCCTCCATGAGTCTTTATTAGTGGCAAATTAAAGCTGTCGGCTGATTTTTTTTGTGGAGAAGGGGTGGGTGGAAGGGGACAATTCAATATGTCCATTTCTGACGTAATTTGATATCTGTGTCCCACAGGCGGCATTTAGAATGTCATTCTTCATCAGATGTATCTGCAAATGGAAAAGGCATTTTTCACCATTACAGCTGTTATTTGACAGAACAGCTGCCAGTTTTTGCGGGAGGCAGACTACGCTTTGGTGATCCATAACAGGAGAATGGATCATGACATTCCTCAACAAGTGGTGAACGCTTTCACACTTGCTGATCAGTCTTTTTGTCGCATATTCCTATTCTCTTTAAATTCAAGAATTTTCAAATGATTGGCAGGTTGATGAGTGATGAGGTTAACAATGGTGTGATTTACAGAAGATTTGGGTGGTGGTGGTAGGGGGGGGGGGGGGGGGGGGGGGAGGGGCGGCATGCAGCTACCACTAAGGATCAAGGCAGCTGGGCTTCCTCTGTTCCTCTCTCCTGGAAATCAAGATGTACAAGATGTAAAACACAGGTTTGTGTCCAACTGGACCTCTATTGCCACTGGCAATCATTTTTGTACCAATATAAAGCAATAACTTTTTCTCCTTTCACATTCCCTCCAGACAGCTCCAGACATGCCTTTTCCAGTTTTGCAGCTACACCTGCTGGCCCACACCAGCAGCTGGAAGGCCTTTTGGTCTCGGGTCCAGAATCTGGGGCTCATTGACACAGCCTCCGGATGATATCTCCAACAGCCCAGGCCCCACCTCCTTCATACATCATGATGTCACTGTCATTAATCTCTGGGATGGGACAAGGTGTGGGGGGTGGGGAGTGACAGGAATGAGGCTGGTCAGGGTGTCTACATGGACAAGGAAAAATAATCCCCGGATTTTTCCCGGATTT